>NC_026502.1:1155072-1157353 GCF_000182925.2 Neurospora crassa OR74A | reverse complement strand
TTATTTTTTATTTCACCGCTTCTATGTAAGCCCTATAATTAAACTTATAATCCAGCCAAACCCTTAGGAATTGTATTAATTCTATTAATTAAAATATAATATCTTTAAATTAAAAAATTTCTATCCTTAATACCCTTATCTGTATAAAATAGATTAATTCCGTCTTAATTACTTCAAATTCCATACTTTTCGCCCCTACTTATTCTAAATATACTTCCTATATCACTTATAGTATTTAATATTTCTCTTTAATAGTATAAACTATTATTATAATATTAATATTATTTACAAAGCTAACTATAATTATATTTGAAATTATTACTAACTTTTAATATAATAGAATAATAAAGAGAATAAATGAAATAGGAGAAAGGGGGGAACTTTATAGTACGCTAATAATAATTATATAGGGGTAGAACGTTTTATTATTAAAAAAGAAGGAACTTCTCCTACTAGCAACGAAATTTACTACCTACTTAATAATTTATATTAAAAATTATATTTCCTATAGGGTATATAGAAGTTATTTATAATTAACTCTATCGAATACTCCTTTTAAATTTAAGAATATAAGGGATATTATAGCCCTAAGTTTCTAAGCTATATATACTATATCGGTAACTACCCGGACTATAAATTCTATTAAACGGTTTATCCGGTTGTTTATTTCGCCCTCTAGTAGGAAGTTGAATTCTTTAGCTACCTATATAAATCTTTTAATTATAAATACTTTAAAGATTTCTCCTATATTATTAAATAATAATATTAATCTCTATATACTTACTAACTTTTATTAAGTAATATTTTTTCTAAGCTTCTTAAGGATAATTACCTTTATATTTTTAAATTGCTATAGGAAATAGCCGAATCGGAAGTTAGCGAATATTAAATATACTATAGTTTATTGGAATAGTTACTTATATAACTTTAAAAATCTATTTAAATACTAATCGATCTTAGAAGCTTTATTAAATACTATTTAGAAGAGTACGTCCTAAACGTCCTCCTTATTAATTAATTCGCTAATAATTATTAAGTTAAGACCCTTCAATAATTTAATCCAATTTAGTAAATAATTTACTAAAACCTCTACCTTCGGGAAAAAGTAATTAATAGAAATCTTAACCTTACTATTATAATTTCTAATTTCTACTACCCCTTTATAGGTTTAAAGGGTTAGTAATTTAAGCGGATTTATTAATCGGTAACTTCGGGTCCAAACCTATTATTCTAATAACTAAAATCGATTTAAGTTCTTTAAAGCTTTAATAATACTATTATATTATATAGCCTACTGAACCTTCGTAATAATCCTCTTCTTTTTTATTATAACTTTAATAAACTCCCTTTAATTTAATACTATCCAATATTTAAACTACTTTTAATATATCTTCTATACTTCTTTCATAATTATTTTATATCCTAACATCTACTAATTTACTCTCCTCCCTCAACCTTTCTTCCAATATAAGACGAACTCCTCTATAATACTTATAAATTCTCTATTAAACCTACGAAAGGCAAATTCAAAATCCTCTACTATATTAATCCTTTTTAAGACTAATATCCGTTTCTCCAACGCCTTCTTTACCTTCTCTATATTTATAAAACTCCAATTATATCCTCCTTCTTCTTTAATTTTTTTATTCTTTCTTCCTACTTAAACCCAAATTTCCTAAAAGTAGTAGTCCAAACCGATTTACTCATACCGCTACACTCCCTAGTATTTAACTTTAACTCCGGGTAATAATCATATATAATTAATTATTCTATCCCTCTCCCCTTATATTATATTCCTAAATCTAATTAATTTACTATAGGGGATAAATAAGTTAAATCTTTAGCGTCGTACCTATATAATGAAGCGAATAGCCCTTAGGTTAGTCCTATTCTCTAAATCCTAATTAGGATAATAGAAATTAAAATCCCTAATAATAATTAAATTTCCTGTTGGAAATCTAACTTTAATAAATTTAAAGAGTAGTAACCCCTACTAATATTCTAGCGTTCCTTATATAAAGATAAGAGAGTAAATAGAATAGACGGTCGTTAAATCTTTTAAATTTTTTAAATATAATTATAGTCCAATCTTTTCTAATTTAAAAGTTTAGGTCCTTTAAATTCTATTTTTTATTTGCATATATTACCGCCCTTCCCTTCTCCAAAGAAAATTAACCCCGAAATACCTTCCGCTTTTAGGACGATAAATATTCCTATTTAAATTTCTATTTAACTCCTAAATTACTATAATATTATAAATCTCCTTTTATTCGAATAAAAA
>NC_026502.1:1152185-1154972 GCF_000182925.2 Neurospora crassa OR74A | reverse complement strand
CCCATTTTGGGTCGACGCGACGATGATACAGACTTCGATCGGCGCCTGTGAGCAGTTGGATATTCCCAGTCTTGTCGAGTTATTGAGATGGTCTGAGCAATCGGTCCGCGCTGATAGTGGACCTGCGTCACCTACATTTACCATTCACTTGCACATCGGCGAGCCGGCACCTCGACGAGCCGGCAAAGTAAACGCGACAAGACGAGACGAAACACGGTCCAAGGCAACAGAATCTACACGCACCATCCATTCACCACCGGTGCCTTCAAGTGCCATTCACTAACTTGACCGGCATTCACCAGAGCAACGCACAAGCCGCGCCCACTTCCGCAATAAAATCTATCAACTTCGCAAAATCAAAACCCTCCGTCTTTACCTCCTCCATCTCCAGACGTGTCTGCTGGCAGCAACAACAACAACTAGATCTTCAAGTACTACGATCTTCGCTATCATGGCAGACGACGACGAAGGCATCCCCCCGCCTCCGTTGCGCACTGAAGGTGGTGCGGCTAGTAAACGCAAACACCAAGAGAGCGCGACGACCGAGGTAAGTTGCTGATCCATCTACTGCAGTGCTGCTTAATGCGAACCATCTCGGTAACCGAATCATCATCGCAGCATGTCCAAGCACCCGGTGCCTCGCAGTCGCCTGGTGTTCAACAACCGCAGCCATCCGACACGATGCATGAGACTCCCGCATCTGCACCGACAAACCAGTCGCCTGCTGAAGGCAGTGCCTCTGCCCCTGGCGTCGCGTCTAGCGGAAGAGCATCAAGACGACACAGACAGCTACTACCCCGCACCCCAGCTGAACCAACGCGGCGCAAGCCCACCGCATCGGGCTCAATTCTGCGCGGTAGCAAAGAGAAGCACACCATCAAGTACGCCTTGACTTTTCAAATGTCCAGTACTGTTCCCGCCTATACTTAGTACTAATATGTTTGCTGTACAGTGAACTCCAAGAAGCCTATCCCGGCGCATTTCGCCCACTCAAGCGATCTAGCTTCCTCAAGATCGTAAATCTCGACTTTCGCATGACGAACATTAAGTGGAAGCCCGACCCGACCAATCCATCAGACGACGAGTTGAACAAGATGAAGAACCGAATCGATCCCCTCAATCGAAAGATTTTCTTCGTATTCTGCTCGAATGCCTTGTCTGCATGCGTTGCCCACACCGTCTTTCCTGATGTTCCGACAACAAGCGAGACTTTTCTTAGTCTATACATCTATACAATGGAACGGTTTGGCACATACAAGCAAGAGATGTTGTGGAACCGATTCTACAAGACAGTCATTGGCTGGGTCAGGGATTTCAAGTCAGACTTTCGATTTCACATCGAATATGCCGACCTCGACAAGGATGGATATTTCTACGACCACGACGTCGAACATACCAAGAAGTGGGCATATGCCAGGCTAGACGAGTCGCTGTTTTCCTACCTATTCTCTTTCATCACACCCTATCTTGACTGGGAACAGAATTTCACGGATCGAAACTCCCTTCGATTCTTTTTCCTCAAGAAGGTGTACATCGAAACACTACGAGAGGTAGCCCAAGTCTACATGCTTGAACAGAGGAACATGATCAAGCATGGCCGTGGCAATGTCAAATTCGTGCACAAATCATCGAACTGGTTGAAGTTGAAGGATCCTCGTGCAAAGGCCTCGTCTACATTCGAAAATCTGTCCGTTCACCCCGACTTTCGTAAAGTCGAATTGAATACGTTCATTTGGCGCGAAAATGTGCCTCTTTTGACACCAGCTGTCGAAGCTCAATTCAATCCTACCGCATTCTGGGAGCAACATGGCACATCGCACTCCCCTCCTCCCGAGGCATCATCTCCATCGAGTGACAGCAGCTCTCCGGATGCAATGCCTGTGGGAAGCGGTGCATATCTGGACCTTGCGACGACGACGACCAATGTCGAGGATGATCTCTACGGAGTGTCAGATGACGACGAAGTTAGAGGTGTCGATGTTCCAGATCCTTTCGATGACGAGATGTTTGTTCAACAGGACGAATCCCAACCACAGCCACCCAAGCGAGCACGCTTCAAGTCGCCGACTCCGGACCCCCCGCCACCCGAGTCGTCCGGGAAAAAGCGACCGTTAGAAGCATCGTCGCAGGGACATTCACTGGTCATATCGAAGGATCAGCACAGTGCAATCATGGCTTGGCTGAATGAACAAATGATGGATCCTGAAATGAGACCACAAAAGACAATGCTGCTCAAGCACATTGAGGTGCTTCGAGACACGGCCCGCAATTTCGACGATTTCTTTATGGGGTTGAAGCGCCATGCACAGCACTTGAAGAACACTCCATTCAAGCCCCCGCCGCCCGGAAAGACGATGGAACTTCCACCGACTAAGCCGATGACGATTACACCAATTCCCGCTCCCACATTCCCGATGCCAAAGCCTAAGACTGCTCCCGCTCCCGCTCCCAGCATCGAATCTATCAAAGCGGTCAAGGAAACTCCAATACCTCCTCCCAGTATTGGACCATACAAGCCAAAGGCGACCCCGGCTACCGAACTTCCTATTGCCGACAAACCCATCGCCGACAAACCCATCGCCGACAAACCCATCGCCGACAAGCTCCCGCGTATCTTTGTCCCGTCGGCAAAAACCCCAGAAGATCGAGCTATTTTCAACAAAGTTGTAGCAGACATCAATGCCACCAAAAAGTTTCTGTTCGAGCATGGTCGACACGCACAACTACAAGATGCAGTCGATTTCATCAACGAACAAAACCAAGATTCCATCGACTGGACAACGCGGG
>NC_026502.1:1111182-1152085 GCF_000182925.2 Neurospora crassa OR74A | reverse complement strand
TTGCACCTGTCACGATTACTGTCACCAAGACTACCTCTATTAGGCCCGATGTCTTGCTTCTATAGTGCGAATGAAAATAACGGATTGTCCAATTGTTCTGTGTGCATTGCTACGTGTCGCATTTCGTTGTCTTCGTGGTTTATCTTGTTGCATTTGTCTTTGTGATGTGCGGTGCGGTGCGATTGCGTACTGCGTGGTGTTGTGATTTCGTGATGGCTTCAATTGTGCGCGCTTTAGGTGCGTCGGACTTGGCGTATTGTTACAGCGCATAGGTGTTGTAATTGCCTGGCGTGCAGGGTTGATTGAATGGGCGGTCCGTGCGCGCGAGCATGACTGCTGTAAGACATCACCATCCCATTGACATTAGCTGTCACAATCAGCAGCTTCCTTGACATGGTCCGTGCACTTGATAGACTTCGCTGTAAAGGATTGCTGAAATTTGAACACTTAGCGCACTGCTTCAGAGGGGAAAAGGGAGAAGACCTCTCAGCCAATCAAATGCTCCCCTCAGTCGTCTGGACCAGATGAAATCGTCTGGCCCAGCTGTGAAATCTGGTGCAGATCAAATATCTGGTGCAGAACCCCCCGTCTACGCTAGACGCCAGCCATATTTTTCCGCTATGGTATAAAGGGGTAATAGAAATTAGAAATTATAGTAGTAAGGCCGAGATTTTTACTAACCGTTTTTTCCTAAAGGTAGAAGTCTTAATAAATTATTTATTAAATTGGACCGAATTATTAGAAAGTATTAACCCGATAGTTACTAGCGAATTAATTAATAAAGAGGATATTTAGGATATACTTTCCCGGATAGTGCTTAATAAGGCTCTTAGGATCGATTAATATTTAAATAGATTTTTAAAATTATATAGGTAATTATTGTAGTAAATTATAGTATATTTAATATTTATTAGCCTCCGATTCGGCTATTTCCTATAGTAGTTTAAAGATACGAAGGTAATTGTCCTTAAGAAGTTTAGAAAGAATATTACCTAATAGAAGTTAGTAGGCGTATAGAGGCCGATATTACTATTTAATAATGTAGGAGAAATGTTTAAAATATTTATAATTAAGAGATTTATATAGGTAGTCAAAAAGTTTAACCTCCTATTAGAGGGTTAAATAGGTAATTAGGTAGGTTATTTAATAGAATTTATAGTCCGGGTAGTTATTAATATAATATATATAGTTTAGAAATTTAAAGCTATAATATCCTTTATAATTTTAGATTTGAAGAGAGCGTTCAATAGAGTTAATTATAGGTAGCTTTTATATACTCCATAGGAAATATAATTTCTAATATAAATTATTAAGTAAGTAACGAACTTCGTTGCTAAAAGAAGAGGTTTATTTTTTTTCGATAATAAAATATCCCGCCCTTATATCATTATCATAAGCGTATTATAAGGCTCTCCCCTCTCTCCTATTTTATTTACTCTCTTTATTACCCTATTATATTAGAAGTTAGTAATAATCTCGAATATAATTATAGTCGGTTTCGTAGATAATATTAATATTATAGCGGTAGCCCGTGTTATTAAAGAAAATTGTTAGATACTATAAGTAGTATAGGAGGATTATTTAGAATAGGTAGGGGCGAGAGGTATAGAATTTAAAGTAATTAAAACGGAATTAATATATTTCATATAGACGAAGGTACTAAGGACGGAAATTTTCTAATTCGGGGATATTATACTTTAACTAATAGAATTGATGTAATTCCTAGGGGTTTAATTAGACCGTAAACTTAATTATAGGGTTTATATAAAAGTAGTAAAATAAGAAATTATAATTTAGATGAATATATTTACGAGATTAGTAGCGAAGATATAGGGTTACTCCTTTACTTAAGTAAGGGAAATATATATTAAATATATTTATGGTATTATTATATATAGAGCTTCGGTATTTTACTAATTAATTAAAATTTATAGAAAATTACGAAGGATTGTAATTGGGTTGGTAAAATATTAAATTAAGTATTTAAAAATTATTATTGGGGCGTATAAAGCTACGCTAGTAAGAAACTTAGAGATAGAAATATTTTACCTATTATTCAACTTCTACTTTAATAAAAGAGTCCGAATTTTTAAAAAAAGGTTTATCCGGATGGATTAAGCTCGGTTCGTCCGGGGGATAATAGTTTAGGTTTCTAATTATATTTAAATATAATAATTAAGAGGTTAATTATTTACTAATAAATTAAAAAGTAGTATAGTTAAGGTTTAATAGGCTAAATTATAAATATTAATAGAGAAATTATTAATAATAGTAGTTAGTCCCCCTCTGGAATTAGGGACCTTACTATTACTATTATAGGTCCTAAAGTTAATAACCGCCGATTAGGAGGAATAATTAAAAGATATAATGAATTAGGAATAGGTATTATACTATAATTACTATTTAATAATAGTAATAATAAAATTAAGGTAATAATACAAATTTACTATTATTAATTTTACCTTTAAATTTAGTAGAGAGGCTATTTAATAATATATAGTTAGTACAAAGAAGAAGAAAGGAAGATGTTGAGAATTAGAAAAAGATAAGGAAGAATTATACCTATTAATCAAAGCGAAGAGCTCCTTCCTTATTTAAGTTAGGATGGAAATTATTAGCCTTCGGGCCTTCCTCTACCGGAGGAAAGTATTAAACGTCTTAACCCCTATTTACGCTTATAGATTCGAAAAGGAGACCTTTATTTATATTATCTTAAATTGTTTTAATATAGATACCGACTTTTAAACGAACTTAGAAATTTAATTACTAATAAAAGAAGAATTCTAAGAATTCCTAAACAATAGAATTAAAAATAAAAGAATCCTATTATAGGTATTAAGGTTAGGAAGGTTAAAAGAATATTATTTAATAGTCAAATTAGAAGAGGAGTAATATAAGGAGGTTGTAAGGTATTTTTAAGAAGAATATAGAATATTAATAATATAGGAATAAAAGGATAGGAATAGGGAGGAGATAATTATATTAATTATAGGAGTTATTTAAATTGTAATTATAGTAAGAACCGAAGAATATTATTTAATAAGCGTTTAATTGTATTTAAAAAGCTATTTAAATAATTCAATTATACGAATTTAATTTATAATGACTTTATAGCGCTATTAAACTTAATTATTATCTATAAAGGGGTAACTAGGAGTATTAATAGTTATAGGGTTATTAAGAACGGAATTACTATTATTAAAATTAGAGACTATACGAATAAGAATAACGAAATTACTATTATTAAATATAATACGTAAAAGTGTAACTATACTACTATTAGAATTAAATGTAATTTAAATTAAATTTATAGTATTACTACTAGGAAGAGAAGGGATAAAATTATAATAAGTATTCCTTATAATTGATTTATAATAACCCTTTTACTAAAATTTAGTAATATTATAGTTAATAGCGTAGGGAAAATATTTGTAGTTAATAGGCAGTTTGTCCTACTCTGAACGAATATATATACAACGGACAAAATTATTAATAATACGAATAAAGGTATTTAAATTATATTCGAACCTATCTTAACTATTTAATATTATAGTAATAATTATCATTTAAATAGTATTATAGGTATTATAAAACCTGAAGGAAATGTTTAATATATATATTTTATAAGTATAAACGTAGGTAGCGTTTTAAGTACTACTAATTAGGATAGAAGTTAAATACTAATAAAGGGAAGGAAATATAGAGGATAGGGAACCTACTAATTAAAAAATAAAGTAAATCTTTTTAATAATAATTTTATAGAAGTTATTAAAGGGATTAAATTTATTATTAAAACGTAGGACGGAAGTAAAATTTAAAATATAGTAAAAGTAAAGAATCTTACGAATAATATTAATTAAATTTATATAAGGGTTAAGGAGGACGAAGAAGGAAGCTATACTAGTTCGGAGGAGGATGATTATTAAGGAAATTATAAAGGTTATAAATAAAGAATATAAATTCTAAAAATAAAATTATAAAGGATATAAGGCCTAAGAATATACTAAGGGAGGGACCCTCTATATTAGAAGTTAAATCGATTAAATTAGGGCGATAATAACCGGAGGAAATTATTTTATTAGAAGTTACAATAGGGAAGAAGGAGAAGGAGGATTAAGAAGGGGCGTTATATAGGGGATTATATAAATAAGGGAAGGGGGTCTTTATACTATTGTAAATAAAGGTGGATCTGTACGGTAATAGAATAAATAATAGAGCGGAGGTATTTATAAATAGGATAAGGAAGCGGAGAAGTAGAGTAATAAATGGGAAAATAGGATAGGGAAGTAAGGAGAGGGTGGAGGAAGGAGCAGTAGGGAGTAAAATAGAGGGGTAGTAAAGGAAGTAATACGCCTAGTCCGGTTTTATTCCTATTATTTTTATTATTTTAGAATTAGAATAAAATAGCGGTAGGAGAGATGAGATTAGTTCGTTGTAGTAGTAGGTGAGAATTATTATAACTATAAGTAAAGTAGGAGCGGTATAGAGAATTACAACCGAGATAGAGCTAGGGGTTTTTATCCGGCGGTGCTTAATACTGTACGCTTTTCCCCTCTAGAGAACTAGAGAAGGACCCTATACCAATAAAGCGCTATAGTTATAGTATAGGGAATAAGACTATTAATTAATAATAAATTTAATTCCCCTAACGCCTTTTATAAAATTATTACTAAAAAGATTTATTTTATTTTAGCAATTAGTAAGTCTTTTATTCTCTATTTTTCTTTTAGTATTATTTAACTTCTATATTCCTAATTAACGGTACCTAGAATACTACTTATATCTATATTTATAAGATATATATATTAGATATCCCTATTAGCCTTTACAACGCCTATAACACTATTTAAACGATAGCTATTATTATAGTATTAGGTAGTTAGAATAAGTATAACTACAATTTAAATACCTTCGTTCGTACCGTTAATAATTTTATTTATTATATATATATATATATATATTTAGAGTAGAACAACCTACCTACTAACTACAAACATTTTCCTTATATTATAGGTTATAATATTATCGAATTCTAGTAGAAGGGTTACTACAAATTAATTATAAGGGATATTTATTATAATTATATCCCTTCTTTTTCTAATAGTAATATTATAAACCCAATTTAGGTTATATTTAATTTTAGTAATAGCGCTATTACTTTTACGTATATTATATCCGGTAATAGTAATTTTACTACTTTTATTTATATAATTTCCAATTTTAATAATAGTAATTCTATTCCTAATAGCCCTATAACCGTTAATACTCCCGGCCGCCCCCTTATAAACAATACTTAGGTCTAATAACACTATAAGGTTATTACGAACCAAAGTTGTATAATAAAATTATTCGAATGGCTTCTTAAACGTAATGAAACGTTTATTAAATAGTATTTTTCAATTCTTACTATAATTACAATTTAAATAATTCTTATAATTAATATAATTATTTCTTCCCTATTTCCATCTTTTTATTCTAATATTATTAATATTTCGCTCTTCCTCTTAAAAGTACTTTGCAATTTCTTTATACTACTCCTCCTCTAATTTAATTACTAAACAATATTGTCTTAACCTCCCTAGCCTCAACGCTTATAATAAGATTCTTTCGGCTTTAATTCCGTTGTTGAGGAAATTTTAAAATTCCTCTTTTATTAGTAACTAAACTTTTAAATTATCCTAGAAGATAGTCTCCGTATTAAAGTAATTTACAATAATATAAACGAAAATTTCCTTTTTAAATCTATAGGCGTAAATAGGGGTTAGGATATTCAATACTTTCCTCCGATAGAGGAAAGCGCGGAGGCTAATAATTTCCATCCTAACTTAAATAAGGAGGGAACTCTTTACTTTAATTAATAAGTACAATTCTTGTTCGTCTTCTCCTAATTTTCAACGTCTTCCTTTCTTTTTCTTCGTACCGACTATATATCGCTAAATAGCCTCTTTACTAAATCTAGAAGTAAGATTAATAATAGTAAATTTGTACTATTACTTTAATTTTACTATTATTACTATTAAGTAATAATTATAGTACAACACCTATTCCCAATTTATTATATCTTTTAATCATTCTTCCCAATCGGCGGCTATGAACTTTAGGACTTACAATAGTAAAAATTAAATCCTTAAATCCAAAAAGGGACTAACTACTATTACTAATAGCTTTTTTATTAATACTTATACTTCGGCCTACCGAGCTTTAATTATACTATTCTCTAATTTATTGGCGGGTAATTAACCTTTAAATTATTATATTTAAATATAATTAAAAACCTAAATTAGTATCCCTTAAACGGATTAGGTTTAATCTATTTAAATAAACCTTTCTTTAAAGGCCCGGACCTTTTTATTAAAATAGAGGTTAAATAATAGATAGAACATTTCCATTTCTAGTGTTACGGCACTGGCGGACAGGCCTTGATATGGGGAAACCGTACAGTCGTGGCACGTGACCGACCCGTTGCCGGGACGGCGCACTAGGCCGGCGCACAAGCCCTAGGTCAAAACCCCAGAGCTTGCACGCACCTTTGTACGTTTCCTTCTTTTCTTCTTTATCTTGTGATTCTACTATAGACCTGGAATTAACGTGTTAAGCTCTGTCTCTCGTGACCACGTCGCTTGTAACAATTACAAGATCAATTTTATACTTTCTAGGGAAGAAACTAAATATCCTATTACTTCAGAAAATAAGTAAAATTAATTGTAGTGTATTATTAAAGTTATACTACGATAGCGTATACCTTTGAGGAAAAAGCGACGGCTTAGGCCTCGCTAAAGAAGTAGAGTACTACGTTAAAAGTGTTTGCCGCTGTGATTATTTAAGCGAGTAAGGCTTAGAAATAGGTTATTAGAGCTTAGAAGGATAAGGTTGCTGCTGAATAGGTTGCTTTTAATGTCAACGATATCCTTATTACCCCCGAATTTGTAGTAGAGTAGGATAACGCTTTTCGCTAATATTTATTAAATATTATTATTATTAAGGATAAATAGGACGCTTAATTTAGGACCTTAAATATATCTAATTTAAACAGTAAAGAGGTATCCGATAATATCGAAGAAGCGATTGCGTTTTTTAATTAGGAAATTACTAATAAGATAGCTAATATTCGTTATACTTTTAAGAAGGAAGATTTGTACGAATTCCTATATACGAAGATTAGTGCAATTGCGAAGTACTATTCTAAGAAGAGTAACAATCCTTTATTTACCTTCCGTCCACTAACGGTTGTTAATAAGGAGTATTGGTCGGATTATTTATATTACAACGAAGTACGTACGGGACCTCTGCTAGTAGACCTGCCTACGTTCTAGAATATTTATTAGGACTTTACCGGTTTGGAAACGATCTTTTAAAAGATTAAGTTGTATATTATCCTTATAGAAGCAGTATTCGTTTAATAATATAAATACTAAATTATTACTATTAACTTGAATATTAATTTGGGTAAAATATATAAGTATACTATAATTTCCTTAATTATTAGAAGTCGGCCAAGGATAAAAACTTTCAACTTTAGAAGAAGGTAATTCTCTTTAAGAATACCTTAATTAATTTAAGTATTTCTACCCCTATAGTTACTAATTATATAGACGAATTATAATAGTTATACTACAAGAATACTTCGCTTTGCAAAAAGAATGCCGACTTAATAGAGGAATTCTACTTCGGGTTCGCTAAATTGAACTCTACTATAGGTAGTTAGGCAAATAATAATAGTAGAGATAGCGATTCTAATAATAGAGGTAACTCCCGTCTTGACTATTGGGGTTTGTATAATGACCGGAATCCGTCCCTAAACCGTTTTTGTAATTAAACGGATCCCGAAGGATACTACGAATATCTTAAGTTATTAATTGAATTAAATAAAATTAAGTACGATCTCGCCCTAATCCGCCGTAAATTATTAATAGCTAAGAATATATTTACTATTATTAAGGTTTAAATAGAGGAATTAGGAATAGAGGTCGCTTTAAAGGAGGGAGAGATTACGGATTTAAATACCGTTATTACCCGCCTTACTAGAGAAAATATAGATTTGAGGAAGTAGAAGAAAAAGGTTACTATCGACCTAATTATTTAGAAGACCTCCGAACGGCGTACGGAGGATAATAATTTAAATAATAATAAACGAAAGGGTACCCTAGCCTCTAACCTTTTTACCTCTAATATTAGCCGATTATTAGTAAAGGAAAAGGACCTACTATACTTCTATAATAAGAAGGAAAAGGATATTATTACCTTCAATATTTAGTATTATTATATTTAAAATAAATTTAAATTGAATGCCGATTACTTTTTTAATAATAAGGTAAAAAAAATATATAATAAGAATCGTACGGCTGGTAAAGCCGCTTAGGATTTAGAATTATATTTGGGATTGGATTCTTATTGTTTTAAAATATCCTAAGAATTGCTTAATTATTTGAAGAATAAATATTACAATTATAATTATAAAGAGAAGGCGATTCTCGAATTTAATAAACTTTAGTATTAGATGAACTAGGATTTCTAGGACTTCTATAATACTTTTATACGCTTAGCCGGAGAATATAACCGCCCGGCGGATATTTGGAAGTAGGAATTTAATTAGAAGTTCCCTATTAATATTTAGAATATTTTATTATTTAAATACAGTAAAGATACAGTTGATTTTTCAACCTTTATACGTATAGCTAAGAAATGCATTGAAAATAGCTAGCGTCTATAGAAGGCTAAGTATAAGGATAAGGGTAAGGATAAGGATAATAAGAATATATTTTCTTAATTATTTTACCCGAATACCTCTAGTAAGGCTAAGGGTTCGTCCTCTTCCTCTTCGTTATTCGTAACTAAGGGCTCGGATTCCCGCAATATACCCGAAATATTTCAGGAGGAGACTCGTAAATTGCTCGAGGAAAATAAGTATTTCGTTTATAAATAGACTAATTGTTGTTTTAGGGACTGCCTTAATAAGTATAATAATTCTAATTATATTAATAAGTTGGAAAAACTGCTTTAAAACCGGAAACGCCGATTTCTGGTCGAGGAGTGCTCCAAAACGAAAATTAACAACGGCAATCGATTTAGGAGGGTCGTTTACGTCCCTTACGATATCCTACGACGAGCGTAGCAATAGCATTATATCGTCGTTATTAATAGCTATCGATAGCAGTATTTGTAAATTCGAAAATAGCATTTACAACCCACTCGCGGAAATTTCAGTATGCAACGATCCCGAAGCCGCACTCACTACGAAGACCTTGGATAAAACGGAAGAAGATAATAAAATATTAAAGAAATTTATTGCTAGAGTAAATAAATCTATAGATTACAATACTATTTCGATTAAAGATTATTATTAGGTTCGAGAATTACTTTTTGAATTCGCGAAGGTATATATTAGAAAAAGTAGGTTTATACGACCCGAAGTTAATAAAGTTAGAACCGATTAGTTTATTACTAAGAAGGATTTTAATAATTTAAAGAAGGATATTTTAAAGGAGATTAAGAAGGGCGTTTAAAAAGCGCCGAAGCATTAGGCCAATATTATAGTAAAAGTTAGCTTGAGTAAGATTGGTATTACTTTTTAATAATTATTTACTACTATTAAGAAGTTTATTCCTTCTAACTTCGAGTAGTAATTTATTATTAAAGGAGCGATAATTGCCATTAAATTTATAAATTATTCGAATAAAAATACGAAGACGACCCTAATTATTTATTTAAGTAAGAAGAAACCCGGTTTAATAGTCCGTATAATTATTAGGATACTAATAACTAGAGATTATATAATTATATTTAACGAGTTTATACGTACTTAATATTAGCGAAATTAAGTGTAGGTTAAAGAAGTTTTCGGCCTTAATACTTTTATTACTATAAGTATTGTAGGTATATTAGTTCGGGGTATACTTTAGAATAGCGTTAATAATTATACTATAGTAGAAGTTATTTCGAATATAGTAAAAGAGAGGAACCCGGAGGTATTTATTATTAAAGTTCAATTATAGAAGAGAAGAAATAGAGAGAATAGAGGCTTATTCCTTATAGAAGTCGTTATTATATTAGTAGTGTACTTCCTCTAGGATAACCTTTTTCTTTAGGACGGTAGTATATACCTATACGAACCGTTCTAAACTTTAAGTAACGTTTAGTAATACTTTAAATATTAAGGAATCGGACATACAGTAAAATTCTACTATTAAAATAATATCTACGCCCGCTATAGCGAGGCTAAATATAAAGGAGATTATTTTAGCGAAATAAATTGTCCGTTTAATAATAATAAATTATTCGTTTATTATAAATTATATAGGAAGAAGGGGTATTATACATATAATTGTAAGGAGTGCCCTATTTTCCGGAAGGCAATTATAAAGGCGTTTATTATATACATTAAGAGGCTATAAGCGTTCGCCCCTTATAAGAACCTAGCCGGAAAAGTATTAGAATTAACAATAGAGATTATAAATAAGGGCGTTCTACTAAACGCTCCCCCTAATTCCTATATTATTATTACCCTAAAGAGATATATTAAAGGAGGTATAAAGAGGGGACGGCCGAAAAAATTAATCGGCCTATCTAGCCGGCCGAAGCCTATAACCCTATAAAGTTTAATAAATAGATATTATATACGTTTATAAAGCGTAGGGGGAAGTTGGCCGTATAGCGGTAATAGCGTTTATACGACTACAACCCCCCCTAGGAAAATAATACCCTTATCCTCCGCCGAGGGATTAGAAGGAACCCTATTTTAAAGTAATTAATAGTCTAACTAAAAATATTCTATTAAAATATAGGGAAGTTGTATAAGAGGGGAAAATTTTTATTTAAATAAGAGGAGACTTACAATATTATAGTAATTTAGGAATTGGATAGAAATTTGAATAGGGATATTTATCGTCCTAGAGGTAGAAGGTATTTTAAGGTTAATTATTCGGAGAAGGGAAGGGTAATAATATATATAAATAAGAAATAGAATTTAAAGGATTTAAACTTCTAAGCTGGGAAAAATTGGACTATAGTTACATTTAAGAATTTAAAGGATTTAACGACTATTTATTTTATTTACTCTCTTATCCTTATATAGGGAATATTAAAATATTAATAGGGGTTACTACTTTTCGAATTTATTAAAGCTAGACCTCTAATGGGAAATTTAATTACTATTAAGGATTTTAACTTCTACTATTCTAATTAGGATTTAGAGAATAGGATTAGCTTAGGGGCTATTCGCTTCCTTATATAAGTACGATATTAGAAATTCAATTTATTTACCCTCTATAGTAAATTAATTAAATTTAGGAATATAATACGAAGAGAGAAGGATAGAACGATCGACTATATATAATTATTACCCGGAGTCGAAATTAAGTATTAGGGAGCGTAGTAATACGAATAAACCGGTTCGGACTATTACCTTTAGGAAATTTAGGTTTAAGTAGGAAGAAAAAATAAAAAAATTAAAGAAGAAGGAGGATATAGTTAGAATTTTATAAATATAGAAAAAGTAAAGGAGGCGTCGGAGAAATGAATATTAGTCCTAAAAAGGATTAATATAATAGAGGACCTTAAATTCGCTTTTTATAAATTCGACGGAGAATTTATAAATATTATAGAAGAATTCGTCCCGTACCGGAAGAAAGGTTGAAGGAGGAGAGTGAATTAATAGATATTAAAATATAAAATAGCTATAAAAGAAGTATAGAGGATATATTGGGAGTAGTTTAGGTACTAAATAGTATTGAATTAAAGGGAATTTATTAAAACTATAATAAAAAAGAAGAGGATTATTACGAAGGCCTAATAAGCTACGTAGCGCAATAGCGTCGCCGAGGCCTCGAAGAATTTAAATCGATTTTGGCTATTAAAATAATAGGCTTAGACCCGAAGCTATTAATTAATAAATCCATCCAAACTATTAATCCTTTAAACCTACAAAGGGGTAATAGAAATTGGAGACTATAGTAGTAAGACTAAGATCTTTACTAATTGTTTTTTCCCGAAAGTAGAGGTCCTAATAGATTATTTACTAAATTGGATTAAATTACTAAAAGGTATTAACCCGATAATTATTAGCAATTTAATTAACGAAGAGGATATTTAGGACGTATTCTCCTAAATAGTACTTAATAAGGCCCCCGGGGTCGATTAATATTTAAATAGATTTTTAAAATTATATAGGCAATTATTCCAGTAGGCTATAGTATATTTAATATCCGCCAGCCTCCAATTCGGTTACTTCTTATAGCGGTTTAAGAATACGAAAATTATTATTCTTAAAAAGTTTAGAAAGAGTATTACCTAATAAAAGTTAGCGGGCGTATAAAAACCGATATTACTATTTAGTAATATAAGAAAAATCTTTAAAGTATTTGTAGCTAAGAGATTTATATAAGTAGCCGAAGAGTTCAACCTCTTACCGGAGGATTAAATAGGTAACTGGATAAACTATTTAATAGAGTTTATAATTTAGGTAATTACTAATACGGTATATATAGTTTAGAAACTTAGAATTATAACGTCCTTTATACTCTTTAATTTAAAAGGAGCGTTCAATAGAATTAATTATAAGTAATTTTTATATATTCTATAGGAAATATAGTTCCTAATATAAATTATTAAATAGGTAGTAAACTTCGTCGCCGATAGAAGGGGTTCCCTCTTTTTTAACAACGAAATGTTCCGCCCTTATATAATTACTATTAGTATATTATAAAACTCCCCCCTCTCCCTTATTCTATTTATTCTCTTTATTACCCTATTATATTAGAAGTTAGTAATAATCCTAAATATAATTACGGTCGGTTTTATAAACGATACTAATATTATAGTAGTAGCCCGTACTACTAAAGAGAATTGCCGGATACTATAAATAATATAGGAGGTATATTCGGAATAGGTAGGAGCGAGAGGTATAGAATTCGAAATAATTAAAATAGAATTAATATATTTTATACGGATAAGGGTACTAAGGATAGAAACTTTCTAATTCGGGGATATTGTACTTCAACCGACGGAATTAATACAATTCCTAGGGGTATAGCTAAATTATAAATTTAATTATAGGGTTTATATAAAAATAATAAAAAAAAAAATAATAATTTAAATGAATATACTTATAAAATTAGTAGTAAAGATATAAGGTTACTCCTTTACTCGGGTAAGGGAAATATATACTAAATGTATTTGTAGCACTATTATATATAGAACTTCAATATTCTACTAACCAACTAAAATTAATAGGAAACTACGAAGGATTGTAATTAGGCTAGCGAAATATTAGACTAAGTGCTTGAAAATTGTCGCTAGGGCGTATAAAACTACGCTAATAAAAAACCTAGAGACGGAAATATTCTATCCGCCGCTCGACCTCTACCTTAATAAGAGGGTCCGAACCTTCAAGGAAAGGTTCGCCCGGACGGACCAAGCCCGGTTCGTATAGGGAATAATAACTTAAGTCTTTAATTACGTTTAAGTACAACGATTAAAAGGTTGGCTACCCGCTAATAAATTAGAAAATAGCGTAGTTAAAGTATAATAAGCCGAAGAATAAGCGCCGATAGAAAAATTACTAGTAATAGTAGCCGGTCCCCCCCTAGATTTAGAGACCCTACTACTACTATTATAAATCTTAGAATTAATAGCCGCCGACCAGGAGGAATAATTAGAAAATACAACGAATTAGGAATAAATATTATATTATAATTACTATTTAACGGCAGCGGTAATAAAATTAGGACGACAGTACGAATTTACTATTGCCGACCTTACCCCTAAATTTAATAGAGAGGCTATTTAGTAATATATAGTTGGTATAAAAAAGAAGAAGGGAAAACGCTAAAAACTAGGAGAAGATAAAGAAGAACTATACTTATTAACTAAAGCGAAGAGCTCCCTCCTTATTTAAATTAGAATAGAAATTATTAGCCTCCGGGCCTTCTTTTATAGGAGGAAAATACTAAACGTCCTAACCCTTATTTACGCTTATAGATTCGAAAAAGAGACCTTCGCCTATATTATCCTAAATTGCCTCAATACAGATATTAACTTTTAGGACAACCCAGAAGCTTAGCTATTAATAAAAGAGGAATTCTAAAAGTTCCTAAACAACGGAATTAAAGCCGAAAGAATTTTATTATAAGTATTAAAATTAGGGAGGTTGAAAAAGTACTATTTAGTAATTAAATTAAAGGAGGAATAGTATAAAGAAATTGTAAGGCATTCCTAAAAAGAATATAGAATATTAATAATATTAAAATAGGAGGATAGGAGTAGGGAGGAAATAATTATATTAATTATAGGAACTATTTGAACTATAGCTATAGTAAGAACCGAAAAATATTATTTAACGAGCGTTTAATTGCGCTTAAGAAACTATTTAAATAATTCTATTATACGAACTTAATTCGCAGTAACTTTACAGCGCTATTAGACTTAATTATTATTTATAAGGGGGCGGTTAAGAGGGTCGATAGCTATAGGGTTATTAGAAATAGAATTATTACTATTAAAATTAAAAATTATACGAATAAAAGTAGTAAAATTATTATTACTAGATATAATACGTATAGGAATAATAGTACTACTATTAGAACTGGATATAATCCGAATTAGGTTTATAGTATTACTACTAGGAAGAGAAGGGATACGACTATAGCGAATATCTTTTATAATTAGCTTATAGTAACCCTTTTACTAAAAATCAATAATATTATAACTAATAGCGTAAAGAAGACGCTTATAGTTAGTAAGTAGCTCGTTACGCTCTAAATAAATATATATACGACGGATAAAATTGTTAGTAATACGAACAAAGGCATTTAAATTAAATTCGAACCTATTCTAACTATTTAATATTATAGTAATAACTGCCGTTTAAATAACGTTACGGGCGTTATATAGGCCTATAGGAATATTTAATATATATATTTTATAAGTATAGAAATAGGTAGCGTTCTAGGTACTACCGGCTAAGATAAAAGTTAAATAATAATAAAGGAAAGGAAATATAAAGAATAAGAAATTTATTAATTACTAAAATAAAATAAATTTTCTTAATAATAATTTTATAGAAAGCGTTAGAGGAATTAAATTTATTACTGCGTAAGACGGAAGCGAAATCTAAAGTATAATAAAGGTAAAGAATTTTACAAATAATATTAATTAAATTAGTATAAAAACCAAAGAGAATAAAGAAGGAAGTTATACTAGTTTAAGGGAAGACAATTATTAAAGAAATTACAAAGGGTACAAATAAGGAATATAAGCTCTAGAAATACAATTATAAGGGACGTAGGGCCTAGGGATACACTAAGAGAGGGACCTTCTATATCGGAAATTAAATCGATCGGACTAGGGTAATAACGGCCGGAGGAAACTATTTTATTAGAAGGTATAATAGGGAGGAAGGAAGAGAAAGATTAAGAAGGGGCGTTGCGTAGGAAATTATATAAATAAGGGAAAAGGGTCTTTATACTATTATAAATAAATATAAATCCGTAGGGTAATAAAATAAATAATAGGGAGGAAGTATTTATAAACGGAGTAAGGAGGCGGAGAAGTAGAATAATAAATAGGGAGATAGGACGGGGAAGTAGGAAAAAGGCGGAGGAAGGAGCGGTAGGGAATAAGATAGAAGGGTAATAGAAGAAGAAGTACGCTTAATCTAGTCCTATTCCTATTGTCCTTATTATTCTAGTATTGGGATAATATAGCAGTAGGAGAGACAAAATTAATTTATTATAACGGTAGGTAAAAACCGTTATAATTATAAGCAAAGTAGGAGCGGCGTAGAGAACTACAACCGAAATAGAGCTAGGGGTTTTTATTCGGCGGTGTTTAATACCGTACGGTTTTCCCCTCTAGAGAATTGGAGAAGGACCCTATGCCAATAAGGCGCTATAGTTATAGCATAGGGAATAAGACTATTATTATTAATGAGCTGGTAGATCAATTCGTTCGTAAGGCCGAGGCCGAAAATAATTTGGAAAATTAACTACTTTAGGAATCGTAAATTCCCTCTTAGAGGATAAGTTAGCAAATATTAATCTAAGCAATATAAGGATAGAAGTAATAGAAATAACAGTATATAGGAATTTTTTAAACGGTTATTTGGGAGGGGAAGCGTTACTTACTTCTTATATTATAGTAAATAATAAAAAGTCCTTATTTACTAATAATATATTTATTAATTCGGGAGTAAACAGAAATATCTTTATAAGTAAGAAGTTTGTAAATCACCTTATTAGTATAGGTATTAAATAAATATATAGTTTTAAGCCCTACGCTATAGGAGGATACGATAGTCTACGAAGCGAGACTATCGATTTATACTTGCGCAGTATTTTATATGTTTAGTACCAGATATTATTTAACGAAGTAATAATTATTATTAATTTGAAATATAACCTAATCTTAGGGAAGTATTAGATATAACGATACAAGGTCCTTATAGACATACAAAACCAATATTTTATCTTTCTAGAAATTAAAGAGGAGGAGGAGGTATTAGAGAGGAAAATGAAATCGGCCGACTTAGAAGCTATTTAACGTTATATTAACGAATTAGAAATAGCTTTCTAAAAATTCCAATAACCTACTACTAAATTAATTCCCGAAAGGAACCCTAATTACCCGATAGAATTATTTACGGACCCCGAGGTCCGCCGGTATTAGTAAAGGGAGAATAGCGCTTTAGTAAAAATAGAACGGGAATTTTATAATTAATAAACTTTAATCGAGGAGGAGAAATTACTATTCCATTGAGAATATATAGCGATATTAGAAAAGGAAAAAGAGGAAGACCTACTTTAAGGGAAGGATGTGCAAGGATAATATCAATTAAAAAGGGACGGTATTAGCTAATATAAATATTATAATAATTTAGCCGTTGTTGGGGCAGAAGTATTCCTAAAATTTACTAAAAAAGAATATATAGGAGTTATTAGTTTCCATAACTTAGATCGCTTTATTAAAGACTAGTGACGGAAAGATTAAATATTAGTGGAGGATAAAATAGAATTTTAGGATAGAATTAAGCGAGAAGTACCCGAATATGTTTATTAGTATTTCGATATTTTTAGTAAGAAGTAATTTAATACCCTCCTAGAATATCGGTCTAGCGACTATAAAATTAAATTCGAGGAAGGCACTAGATTGGAGGAATTCGGATATAGCCTATTATATAAGATAATTATCGATGAATTAGAGGCTTATTGTAAGTACATAAATAAGGCTCTTATAAAAGGTTTTATTAAAAGTAGCTCTACCCTATAAGTAACGCTTATTCTTTTTATTCTAAAAGTTAATAGTAATTTACAATTTTGCGTAGACTATTGTAAATTTAACGCTATTACTAGGAAGGATCGGTATTTATTACCTTTAATAGAAGAGACGATTGCCCATATTAACCAAGCTAAGATCTTTATAAAGATCGATATATAATAAGTATTTTATTATATTTATATATACCCGGATAATAAAAAGTTAATAACCTTCCAAACCCGATACGGGGCGTATAAATATAAAGTACTCCTATTCAATTTAATTAATAGACTGTCTACTTTCTATTAATATATTAATAATATTTTAATAGGCTATTTGAATAATTTATATAGCGCTTATATTAATAATATCCTTATTTTTTCGAATAATTTAGAGGAGTATAATATTTACATTAAGAAAGTCTTAGTACGTTTAGAAGCTATTAGATTATAGGCCGACTTCGATAAATACGAATTTTATATTAAGAGGATTAAATTCTTGGGATTTATTATTAAAAAAGACAGTATAGCGGTAGATCCTTAGAAAATTACTATTATTAAAGATTAGTAGGTATTAATTAATATAAAGGGGGTATAGTCTTTCTTAAGCTTCTACAATTTTTATTAGAAATTCATTAAAGATTATAACTATATTGTAAAACTATTAATCGCCCTAATAAGGAAAGGGGAAGAATATACTTAGAATAAAGGTTACTAATCTATATTTGAGGAATTTAAATTACAACTTTTACAAACTCCGATCTTAGCTTACTTCTAATATAATTAACCAATTCGGATGGAAATAAATACTTCCAATAGTATAATAGTTAGTATATTTTTATAGGAGGTAGAGGGCGAATAGAAGCCGGTAGCCTTCTTCTTTAAGACTATATACAATACAGAGTATAACTACTCTATTTATAATAAGGAATTAATAATTATTATTCGAATATTATAATATTAGCGGTTAGAATTAGTAGGGTTATAGATACCTCTCTTAGTAATTACCAACTATAAGGCCCTAAAGTATTTTAGTATAAAGCGGCTGCTAAACCTCTAATAAGCAGGATGGGCGGAATTCCTAACGTAATACTATTTCGTTATATTATATTAATTAGGAAAGGATAATAGCATAGTAGATACTCTATTTAGAAAGTCTAAGGATTTAAAAATTTAAAAAGCAAAGTAGTAAGTATATTAGACTATCCGAATCTTTAAAATATTAATAGACGGGACTATAACCTATTCCGACGAATATACCTTCGGTAGCGACTCTAAATTTGGCACCCCTTATTATAACTATCAACACCAAGATTATAGAATTAAATCGGGAAGCGCCTAGTTCGTCCGAAGGATTATTAGAAGGGTATATTCTAATAGACCGGTTATTTTTGGAGAATAAGATTAGTATAGACTTCGAAATTTATTGAGATATGGTTCGTTGGGGGGAAAATAGATATTAATTTATTGTTCATAAGAAGATCCTAATACGATTTAGAAAGTTGGTGGTGCCCTTAGGTATATTGCGAATAAGAGTAATTTATAAGCTATATTCTAGGATTACTACGGCGCATCTAGACTATAATAAAATAAGACGATTCGTAGTAGTATAATATTAGTAGCCGGGTATAATAGGCGATGTGGACCCCTTTGTAGCTAATTGTTTAATATACTATACTTCGAAAATTCTTTAAAATAAAACACTAGGAGAATTATACCCGATTCTACCTTCCAATTGTATATAATATAGTTTGGTAATAGATTTTAAATTAATACTAAAAGATAAGTTGGGATTCGATAACGCTTTTATAATTACTAACCAATTAAATAAAGCTACTTAGACAATCCTATACTATATTATAGTAATAGCCTGAAACGTAGCCCAAATATATTATAAGGGCCCTTATTAAGTATACGGGCTACCTTGTAAGGTTATTTTAGATTGTAGCCCGTAATTTATAATCGACTTTATTAATAAGTTAGTAAGAATTTTTAATATTAAATAGAAATTGGCATCCTTAGGGTATAATTAAACGGCTGGTTAAGTAGAAATTATAAACGAATATTTAGATTAGCGTTTATATCCGTTTATTAATTACTTTTAGGATAATTAATTAGAAGTAATTCCAATTATAGACGCTATTCAAATAGGTATACTATACGATAGTCTGGGGGGAATATAATTTTATAAGGTATTCCGAGGATTTCCTATACCGGGAATTCTAAATTAGGAGTTTAGGATTAACTTTAACGGCGTACGCTTAATTGTACGAGAGAAATTTAATTAGGAAAATGTTCAAGATATAGTTAAAAGGATATAAGGCTATATAATTAAAGTAAGAGAATTAATATTAGTAGTATAAATTTGTATAATAAAATAAGCTAACTAATAGCGTTAGGTACTAAATTTCGATATTAGAAATAAAGTATTTATTATCAAAAGGAGCGAATTGTTTGATAGACCGAGTTAGAAGTTGGACTTCCTAATAATAAGTAAGTAGTTTATTATTAAAGAAAAATATAGATATTCCTACCGGTTTAAAGTATCTATTAAGTAGAGAGGTTTAAATAATTTTTATATAGACCGATTAAGGAAATACCTAAATAACTTATTATTTAGGTAATATATAGAGGAATTAAAAGGAGAATATATTAGTAATAATATTAAATAGGAAGTAGAGGGTATCCTATTATTAAGGATCTATTATAGAGTTTTAGTATAGGGCTAGTTGGAAGGGATGCAACCCGAACCCGACGTTCTACAATACACGGAATTTTAAAAACGCTACTTATTACTTGAAATCCTTTTACGAATAATACCCTACCCAACTTAGCCCTCTGAAGAGGCTCGATCTTTAATTAAAGGCGGTAGAGGCGGAGGAGTTCGATAACAATTACAAAGAAAATAACATACTAACAAAGAAGGGGGTTCGCTTAATAAAGAAGAATATAAGGGCCCGGAAATAATTATAAGGAAGATTAAAGTATAGGAGATTACTAATTTAAGTATAAATAGGAGGGTTATTACCCAATATACTATAGTAAATAGTTAGCGTATTCAGTAATAGAGTAGGGGCCCGGAACCGATTAATTAATTAAAAGCCCGAGGATACCCCCCCTTTATCTAGAAAGCGACCGTATTCGAACCAAGGTAACAGCGACTTTTTTTTGGGTTTTTGGAGGATGGTGGACTTACTTTGCATGTAAAATAAATTGAGCCTCGGGTTCGCACGACTCGGGACGAATCTTTTTGTACTAGGGGGGTGATGTTACGGTACTGGCGGATAGGCCTTAATATAGGGAAACCGTATAGTCGTAGTACGTAACCGACCCGTTGCCAGGACGGCGCATTAGGCCGGCGTACAAGCCCTGGGTCAAAACCCCAGAGCTTACACGCACCTTTGCACGTTTCCTTCTTTTCTTCTTTATCTTGTGATTCTACTATAGACCTGGAATCAACGTGTTAAGTTCTGTCTCTCGTGACTACGTCGCTCGTAACATCTAGGTTTTATACCGGTATAATTTTATATACACCGGCGATAATTTTTAAGTATTTGGTTTAATATTTTACTAACTTAATTACTATCCTTCGTAGTTTTCCATAAATTTTGATTAATTAGTAGAATACTAAGGCTTTATATATAATAATACTATAAATATATTTAGTATATATTTCCCTTACCTAAGTAAAGGAGTAACCTTATATTCGCTGCTAATGTCGTAAATATATTTATTTAAATCGTTATTTTCTACTTTACTACTTCTATATAAATCCTATAATTAAACTTATAATCCAACCAAACCCTTAGGAATTGTATTAATTCTATCGGTTGAAGAATAATATTCTTGAATTAGAGAATTTCTATTTTTAGTACCCTCGTCCGTATAAAATATATTAATTCCGTTTTAATTACTTCGAATTCTATACCTCTCGCCCCTACCTATTCTAAATATATTTTTTATATTATCTATAGTATTTAGCAATTCTCTTTAACAGTACGGGTTATTACTATAATATTAGTATTATTTACGAAGCCGATTATAATTATATTTAGGATTATTAACAACTTTTAGTATAATAAAGTAATAAAGAGAATAAATAGTATAAGTAAGAGGGGGGAACTTTATAATACGCTAATTGTAATTGCGTAGGGGTAGGATATTTCGTTATTAAAGAAGAAGGAACCTTTTCTACTAGCAATAAAATTCGCTGCTTATTTAATAATCTATATTGGAAATTATATTTCCTATAGGGTATATAGAAACTACTATAATTAATTCTATTAAATACTCTTTTTTAATTCAGGAGTATAAAGGATATTACGGCCCTAAGTTTTCATATTGTATATATTATATTAATAATTACCCGGATTATGAATTTTATTGAATAGCCTACTTAATTACCTATTTAGCCCTTTAGTAGGAGGTTAAACTCTTCGGCTACTTACGTAAGTCTTTTAACCATAAATATTTCGAGGATTTTTCTTATACTATTAAATAGCGATATTAGCCTCTATATACCCGCTAACTTCTATTAGACGGCGCTTTTTCTAAGCTTCTTAAGGATAATTACCTTTACATTTTTAAATTACTATAGGAAGTAGCCAAGCCGAAGGCTAGTAGATATTAAATATACTATAGCCTGTCGGAACGGTTGCCTATATAACCTTAAAAATTTGTTTGAATATTAATCGACCTTAGGGGCCTTATTAAGCGCTATCCGGGAGAGTACATCCTAAACATCGTCTTTATTAATTAATTTATTAATAATTATCAAGTTAATACCCTTTAGTAGTTCGGTCTAATCCGGTAGGTAATCTATTGGGACTTCTACCTTCAGGAAAAAGCAATCGGCAAAAATCTTAGCCTTACTACTATAATTTCCGATTTCTATTACTCCTTCGTAGGTTTGAAGGGCTAGTAATTTAGGTAGGTCTGTTAGTTGGTAGCTTTGGGTCCGGGCCTATTATTTTAGCGGCTAGAATCGACTTAGGTTCTTCGAGGCTTCGGCGACGCTATTATACTATATAGCCTACTGGGCCTTCGTAATAATCCTCTTCTTTTTTATTGTGGCTTCGATGAACTCCCTCCAGTTCGATGCTATCCGGCACCTGAACTATTCCCAATACATCCTCCGCGCTTCTTTCGTAGCCGTTTTACATCCTAACGTCCATTAGTTCGCTCTCCTCCCTCGACCTGTCTTCCGGTGCGGGACGAGGGGTATATAGATAATAAACTGTTTATCTAATTAATATTTCGCACTATAAAACTTATATATAACGTTTATAAAGCCTAAATCTATATATAGGGTAGCTTAAATACTACTAAGAGGGATCTAAATATTTAATTCCCCTCGCTATAACCCCCGTATATTTACTAGAATCGGATTGGGTAATCCTTATATAGCTACATTTCAATTCACTTAATCCACTTCTACTTAAACTTCTCGCTATTCAATTTACTACTATATATATATAGCCCTCGCAATTCTAGTATATAATACGTATATTTATATAGAATACTACAAATATTAAGAAGGAAGTCCAATATAATTTTATCTCAATAGCAACAACTATAATATAAAGTCTAAAAGTTATTTACAAATCTTCGCGACCTTCCTCTAGTACGGGAAGGGGGGTTTATAAGGTTTATAATACTTATATAAGAATATCGAGGAGGTATACTTTGCTATTAATATTATTAATTAATTATACGAAAAGTATACGAAAGCGCGAAAAACGGCTGTACGGGAATGCAGTAATAGAAAAACCGCGAAATTTAAGTAGTACTAACAATTCTTTTACGGGTGAAAAATAGCTTTTCGGTCCGTACTTTAGTAAGGTGGTAGTGCGAACCTGATTTTACGTAGATCCGCCCGCGAAATACAGTAACACCCTAACCGCACTTTTAACCCGCCTAGCTACTGTAAGTATATAGAAAAGGGTATAAAAGCCGGAGCCCGGGGTTGTAGTTATAGTAATAGGGAGGAATAATATAGAGTAGGGTATTTGAAAGTATTTAGAGGGTTAGAAGCGATGGATAAGTATAAAATTGAAAAGGAGATAGTACTATTTATTCTAAGGAATTAAACCGCCGTTAGAAAAAAGAAGAGAAGAGGGAGAAATTTAAGAAGCGAGGGGAAGGGGGATTATATATACGGATTTAGGGGTATAGGCGTTAAAGCTACTACTTATTACCTATAAGTACCTACTATTAGCTATCATTTAATATAATAATAATTATATTAGATAGAAGGTACGAATACGTTAGTTAGCGGTATAGGAAATAAGTTTACAATTATAATAAAAATTATAAATACGTTAGGGAACGACTATAATAGTAGGTAGGAAAGAGGTAGGCGAAGGGTAGGGAGGGGGAAGGAGGGGGGTAATATTATAAGGCTGGCACCTAGGTTATAGACTGTAATTCTTAGAATTAGAGCTATCGTTAGCTATAGTAGCGTAGAACGCGTAGCCCCGATAAAAACCTCTTAGCGCCGGTGGATCCGCATCTCAAATAGACTTTTCCCCCTTTATAGAACCTTAATCAAGCTATACGACCAGCACCCGTGTTAACCGTGCTGTCCCCGTTACATATACAATTAAATATAGGAATAAGTGGGCCCCTAGAAGGGATGCGACTAATTAGACAATCCGGGTAGATGCGATAGGAATGCACCTAACTAGAGAGTCCAGATAGGAGCACGGACTACGGAAGTGGTCTTGGCAATCTTAGCAACCAGTTTGGCTCAGCTATGACAAGTCTAATCTCTAATAATAGACGTTTAACCTTAGTTAGCCTCTATCTACTTCCCCGCCACGCCGTAGCGCAGTTATTTTGGGCCCACAGCCCAAGTAGTATAATATTAGGATTATATCTGTACCTAATTTGAACGAAAGTGCCTAATGTGCGTAAAATTTCCCAAAATTTTGAAATTCACTCGATTTTCATATATTCAATAATAAAAATGGAAAAAGACGAAGATAAGAATGAAGATAGTTTTGAAGAGACGATTCTAATAGTACTTTTCTTTTTTTTCTTCGATAATACTTTCCTAGAAAAATAACTTTGGAAAGGGTGAATTGGAAGTGTATATTAGCTTATTTCCTATACCTTTCCTTTAATAGTAACCCTTATATATAACGTTACAAGCTAAAAAAAACATATTACCAAAATAGTCTGAACGAGACAATTCTCATAGTACTCTTAGTTTTGCCATAGGATAAGAGATAGCCGAAATGCAATTAAAAAGGTAATAATTTCTATAGAAAAAGAGAAAAAGTATGACGTTTTTAATTGTATCTCAACTATATTTTCCGTCGTATGGATAAACTAAAAACACTATGAGAAAATCCTTTTCAAAACGATTCTAATAATATTTATAAAATATAGTTAATTATATATCAAAAGGTTTTTATTAATAAAAAGATAAAACGATTAGAGGTAGTTGCGGTAGTTGCGTACAATCCCCACTTTTCTCCAAGTTAGGCTCAGACTGCCTTCAGCAGAAGTAAGCAGGCTGAGTGAATGAGACTAGAAAAGTCTATCTGAGATGCGGATTTACCAGCGCTAAGAGGTTTTTATTGAGGCTGCGCGGATTGCGCTACTGTAGCTGACGATAGGTTTAGTCTCAGAGACCAGAGTCTATAACCCGGACGCTAGCTCCTTAATAATAGTAAGTAATATACAATTTAATGACGTATTATTATATTAGTCTCCCCCAAAAATATATACTTATTATCCAATCCTGATTCCTTATTGCTATGTCTTTATACTATTCGAACTAACTACTATATACGGGAATGTATTACCTAGTAATATACGGATTCGGAATATACTTTAAAAAGGCAAAAATCAACTTGGGGCTACCCGGGGATTGAACCTGGGACCTCTCGCAAGAATGCTCAGGATTGAACCCTAAGCGATAATTATACTACTATATCAGCGGCTCGTATTAATTAATCCTAGTTAGTATAGTTAAACCTTAGTACCTATACTATTCCCCTTCTCGTACATCTTGCTGCTGTATGTTGTAACGGGGACAGTACGGTTAACACAGGTGCTGGTCGTATAGCTTAATTAAGGTTCTATAAAGGAGGAAAAGATCTATTTAAAATACGGATCCACTAGCGTAGAGGTTTTTATTAGGGCCATATACTCTATACTACTATAATTAACGATAGTTCTAATTTCAAAAACTAGAGTCTATAACCCGGGCGTTAGCCCTATAATATTATCCCCCTCCTTCCCCTTCCTTTACGCTCCGCCCGCCTCTCTCCTACCTATTATTACAATTAATCTCTAATATATTTATAATTTCTATTTTAATTATAAATTCGTCTCCTATACCGCTAATTAATATACTTGTACCTTCCATTTAATATAACTATTATTATACCAAATAATAACTAACAGCAAGCAGTAACAACTAATAAACAATAATCTTAACGCTCACACTCTCTAAATTTATATATATAATCCCCCTCCCTCTTACTTTTTAAATTTCTCCCTCTTTTCTTCTTTTTTCTAACGGCAGTTCAATCCCCCAAAGTAAATGATACTATCCCCTTCTTTATCCTATACCTATTCGTTACCTCTAACCCTCCTAATACTTTTAAATACTTTACTATATATTATTCCCCCCCACTACTATAATTATAACCTTAAATTTCGGCTCTTATACTCTTCGCCCTACCAATAATAACCCGCCAGCCCCCGCCGCCGCCCTCCTTAATATTTTATCCGCCGGTTCCCTTACTATTTACTTTAATACTTCGCCCTCCGGCCCTCCCTTCTACTACTCCTCCCTACTAATATTAACCCCCCTAACGCCCCTCCCCTATACCCTAATACGCTTTTCCTCCTTCACCGCCACCCCCCGCCTCTCTAACTCTTACCCTATAAAGAAATACTAATACAACGTAAATATTTTTTTCTCTTCTATTATACTATTCCCTTAAAGTCTCTATTCTACTATTAACTTATTATTAACCCCTTTATTATAATATAAATATGAAGAATCTACCATCCCTTATATTATATACTTAAATATAGAGTAAATTTATTTTATAATACCTAATTGTACTGTATATACTAATTATTATAATAATAGTAAATAGTACGACCGGCTATCGCCTTTAACCCTATATACATTCGCTATTCAGGAGGCGGCGGTAGGCGTTATAATTAAAGCGGTAATAAGGGACAACCTTAATTAATATATAAATATTTAAAGAAATACCGCCGAACTCTATAAGAAGGTATTTATTAATTAGTATATTACTCCTACTTCTTCCTTTCTATCTCTCCTTCTTTCGGGCCTTCCTCAACCGGAGGAAAGTACCGGACGTCCTGACCCCCATTTACGCCTACGGACTCGAGAAGGAGACCTTCGCCCATATTGTCCTGAATTGCCTCAATGCGGATACCGACTTTTGGGCAAACCCGGAAGCCTAGCTACTAACAAAAGAGGAACTGCAGGAATTCCTGGAGGACGGAGCCAAAGCCGAAAGAATCCTATTATAAAAATTAAGTTTAGGGAGGTTGAGAGAGTACCGTTTAGTAATCGAATTAGAGGAGGAGCAATACAAAGAAGTCGCGAAGTACTCCTAAAAAGAATATAGAATATTAATAATACTAGAATAAGAGGATAGGAACAGAGAGGAGATAATTATATTAATTATAGGAGCTATTTAAATTGCAAGTATAGTAAGAACTGAGGAATACTATTTAATAAGCATTTAATTACACTTAAGAAACTATTCGAATAATTCTATTATACGAATTTAATTCGTAGTAATTCTATAGCACTACTAAACCCACTTATTATTCATAAGGGGGCGGCTAAGAATATTAACAGTTATAGGGCTATTAGGAATAGAATTACTATTATTAAAACCGGAGATTATACGAATAAGAATAGTAAAACTATTACCGCTAGATATAATATATGTAAGAGTAATAGCGTTACTATTAAAATTAAATGTAATTTAAACTAGGTTTATAGTACTACTACTAGGAAGAGAAGGCATACAACTATAATGAGCATTCCTTATAATTAATTTATAATAACCCTTTCGTTAAAATTCAATAATACTATAACTAATAGTACGGGGAAGATATTCGTAGTTAGTAGGTAAGTCGTCCTATATTAAATATACGTATATATAATTAATAAAATTATTAGTAGTACGAACGAAGGTATCTAAATTGTAATTAAATTTATTTTAACTATTTAATACTATAGTAATAGCTATCGCCTAAATAGTATTACGGGTATTATAAAGGCTAATAGGAATATTTAGTATATATATTTTATAAGTATAAGCGTAAATAGTATTTTAAATATTACTAATTAGGATAGAAGTTAAATAGTAATAAAAGAGGAAAATAGAAAATAAAGGATTTACTAATTATTGAAATAAAGTAAATTTCTTTAGTAATAATCTTATAGAAAGTATTAGGAGAGTTAGATTTATTATTAGAATATAGGATGGAAACGAAATTTAGAGTATAGTAAAGGTAAGGAATTTTACGAACGATATTAATTAAATTAGTATAAGGACCGAAGAGGAAGAAGAAGGAAATTATACTAGTTTTAAGGGGAATAATTATGAAGGAAGTTATAAAAATTGCAAATAAGGAATATAGGCTCTAAAAGTAAAATTATAAGGATATAGGGCTTTGGGACGCATTAGAGGAGGGACCCTCTATATTAGAAGTTAGATCGATTAGACTAGGGTAATAACAGTTAAAGGAAGCTATTTTATTATAGGTTATAATAAGGAAGAAGGGGAAGAGGATTGGAAAGGGGTACTATATAGGGGATTATATAAATAAAGGGAAAGGGCCTTTATATTATTATAAATAGAAGTAAATTTACAGGGTAAGAAAGTAAATAATAGGGCGGAAGTATTTATAAATAGGGTAAAGAAGTAGAGGAATAGGGTAATAAATAGGAAAATAAGATAGGGAAGCGGAGGGAAAGTAGAGGAAAGTACAGTAGGGGGTAAAATAGAGAGGTAGTAAAGGAAGCAGCGCGTTAAATCTAGTCTTATTCCTATTATCTTTATTATTTTAGTATTAGGATAATATAGTAATAGGAGAAACGAAATTGATTTATTATAGTAGTAGGTAAGAACTATTATAGTTATAAACAAAGTAGGAGCGGTATAGAGAACTATAACCGAAATAAAACTAGGGGTTTTCATCCGGCGGCGCTTAACGCCGTACGGTTTTCCCCTCCAGAGAATTGGAGAAGGACCCTATACTAATAAGGCGCTATAGTTATAGCATAGGGAATAAGACCTTTATTTATCTCTCCTCCTATTCGGAAACTTTAATACTAATTTCTTTCTTTTCTTTTCTTCTTCTAACCGTAAATACCTTTACTATACCAAAGTAGCATCCCCCTTACCCCCCGCCCCCCTATTAATAGCGCCCCTCCCCTACGAACTATAAGTAATTTAGATAAATATAACTACTATAGAGGCTAGAATAGATACAATAAAATTAGGTAATAATTGAAAGTATAAGGCTTAGAAGAAATAGAAAAATTTAATATTAATATCGTTCCTCTCCCTTTTTTTTATAACCAATACTATTACGTTTTATATTCCGTAATGAAATATTCTAGTAGTTTATTATTAGTAATAATTAAATTATATTTAGTTTTAAAATAATCTAATATTATAATATTAATTATTAATTATAAGGATTCCTAAATCTACTTTACCTATCCTACTTACTTTATTAATACTTTTCTACGCCCCTTCTTTATTTAATAATATAAAATTTATATTATAAAGTATTCCTTTTTACTATTAATTATAATAGTTAAGGGTTAGGGGTTAATAACAATTTATCCTAATAAAAGATTGTTTTAAGCGTATTATAAGAAATCTATATAGAATTTATTAAAGACGCCTATAATAAAATTAGTAAATTCTATTATATATAGACTAAGAACTCTTAAGACCGTATATTCAGTATATACCTAATCTAACTTCTTTTTAAAGTATTTGGTTTTAAAATTCTTAAAATTTAACTAAACTTTATCCCCCTCCTTAAATATTTTGGCTGGTTATTTCTTACAATTTACAAAATACTCCTAATCTTATATGGAAATAATTATTATCGTTTAATAAAGATCTTTAATTTATTATAACTATATAACGAAACCTTCAGCTCTTTTTTATAGGTTTATAAATTTAATTCTTATAAATTAAATAATCACCGCTATAAGGGATTATAGGTAGTAAATATAGGTAGTAAAGAATAAAAATACTTTAATTAAAATGCTTATTTCATTATTAATTGCTAATTATACAATAATTAATTGTCTTATTCCCTATGCTATAACTATAGCGCCTTATTAGTATAGGGTCCTTCTCCAATTCTCTAGAGGGGAAAACTGTACAGTATTAAGTACCGCCGGATAAAAACCCTTAGCTCTATTTCAGTTGTAGTTCTCTATACTACTCCTACTTTACTTATAATTGTAACAGTTTTTACCTACCGCTATAATAAACTAATTTTGTCTCTCCTACCGCTATATTATCCTAATATTAAAATAATAAGGATAATAGGAATAGGATTAGATTAGGCGTACCGCTTCCTTTATTACCTTTCTATTTCACTCCCTACTATTCCTTCCTTCGCCTTTTCCCTACTTCCCTATTCTATTTTCCTATTTATTATTCTACTTCTCCGCCTCCTTATCCTATTTACAAATACCTCCTCCTTATTATTTATTCTATTACCCTACGGATCTACCTCTATTTATAATAGCGCAAAGACCCCTTTCCTTTATTTATATAATCCCCTATACAGCGCCCCTTCTTAATCCTCCTTCTCCTTCTTCCTTATTATAACTTCTAATAAAATAGCTTCCTCCGGCCGTTATCGCCCTAGCTTAATTAATTTAATTTCCAACGTAGAAGGTCCTTCCCCTAATATATCCCTAAGCCCTACATTCCTTATAATTGTATTTCTAGAATTTATATTCCTTATTCGTACCCTTCGTAATTTCCTTAGCAATTATCCTCCCCCAAATTAATATAATTTCTTTCTTTATCCTCTTTAGCCTTTATATTAATTTAATTAGTATTATTCGTAAAATTCCTTACCTTTATTATACTCTAAATTTTACTTCTATTCTATATAGTAATAAATTTAGCTCCCCTAACGATTTCTATAAAATTATTATTAAAAAGATTTGCTTTATTTCGGCAACTAATAAATTTCTTATCTTCCATATTTCTTTTTTTTAATTATTATTTAATTTTTATCCTAATTAGTAATACCTAGAACGCTACCTACTCCTATACCTATAAAATATATATACTAAATATTCCTATTAGCCTTTACAACGCCTATAACGGTACTTAAACGATAGCTATTACTATAATATTAGGTAGTTAAAATAAGTTCGAATATAATTTAAATACCTTTATTCGTACTACTAAAGATTTTATCCGTCGTATATATATATTTAAAATAGAAAAACTACTTACTAACTACAAACGTCTTCCCTATACTATTAATTATAATATCGCTAACTTCTAGCGAAAGGGTTATTATAAATTAATTATAAAGGATATTTATTATAATTATATCCCTTCTCTTCCTAATAATAATACTATAAACCTAGTTCGAATTATATCCGGCTCTAGTAATAGTACTATTATTCTTATGTATATTATATCCGGCGGTAGTAATTTCGCTATACCTATTCGTATAATCTTTAATTTTAATAATAATAATTCTATTCCTAGTAGCCCTATAGCCGTTGTGAGGGCGCACACGAGCACAAGAGAAAGCCAGCTCAAGGAGGTTCGTGGTGCAAATCAAATACAAAACTAAAGCTAAAGAAAAAAAAGAGGAAAAGTATAAAGGTGGGCTAGCTATACGCGATTAAGTATATACGTACGTACCAAGCCCTGCCCGGTCGGGTAAATCGCTATAAAGGCGGCGTGCTATTATATAACTGGGCTTCTATACCTTCCAGGCTGTTATAGTTCTAGGTGGGCTATAACATTACCCCCCCCTCCAATTAAAGGCTCAGACCCAGAGCTGAAACTAAAAGTATAAAAAAAAGAAAAAAATATTGATACAAGCCTGTTTTGAACCCGCGACCCATCGCTTTCCAAGCGTAGTAGTACCCTCGGGGTAGAGAGAATTACAACTACTACTATACTATCCGGCCAATCCTACAATCGTTACTAATTTAGTCGTTATATATTGCTCTCGGATGGGTCGCTTATAAATATACCCTTTTTAGTCTTCCTTTAAAAAAGCAAAAAATCTTCCCTTATATCCTATTAAATTCTCCTCCTCCGTATCGTCCTTCTAATTAATATTAGAGTATTATCTTTATTGTAATCCGCGGTCGTACTTTTTAATTAATATTTTAACCTTTTCGGGGGTCCTAGCTTCTTAAGGTACTCCTTATAATAATTTTATAGTACTTCTACAATATTCTTAAAGCTTTTTATAAAGTACTATTCTAAGTTAAGGTCCTAGCTTCTCTACTCTACCTAGTACTAGAACTTACTATCTATTATTTTAAATAATAAAACTTTATAGATTTCCCACTCTTCTTATCCATTCTTAGTAATAATTTCCCTAATTAGATTATATTATACTTAGTTAGGTAGGGGGTTCCTATTATCCTTCTTAAGCCGGTTAATATAGAATACCTTTTTACCTCTCTATAATTTTAGGAAGTTTAATTCGTATAAGTAACCCTTTATAAATTTAATAAAATATAGGATTCTAGTTTGTAGGAAGTTTAATTTATTACTTAGGCGGTCCGTAAATTAATTCTTCTTAATAATAAATACTTTATTACTAACGCCGAAATTAGGGATATACTAGTATTAATTTATTTAGGTTACTTATTACTCTTATACTTTATTAATCGCCCGTAAGGCTACTTATCGAAGGTCCTCTAAATATTTAGCTATAGCCTATACCTCGGATTAATTAAATCGTTCTCTAGCCGGTAGTTTAATAAATTATATTCTATTCTATTAATTAAACGATATTAATATTAAGTATTTTATAATAACCTTGTAAGGCAGTAGGCCTCTTAGGCTCTTATAGGGTAGAGTAGTTTGTACGGAATTTAATACTAGTAGGGCTATCGATTAATTATTTTAATTATAATGAATAAAAAGTCGGAAGCGTTAATTAAAATAGTATTTTTAATTTCTATTTATTCTGCTATTTATAAATAGTTTAGGCTATTTAATTTCTAGATAATTCCTGATAGTAATACTAATTCCTATATAAAGTTAGAGACGAATTATAGTCTACAATTGTTAATTACTTCCTCCGGGCAATTAAATACCCGATATAGATTGTAATAATATATTAATACTACTTGTCTAGTAATAATAATATCCTTATAAGGGATATACTATAATATTTTAGAAAAGCGATCTACTATTATTAGAATATTATTATATCCCTATTTATCTATTGGCATTAATTTAAAATCTATTACTATATTCCACTAAAGTTATATATTAATTACTAGTATAGGATATAGTTCTCTAAGCGTTTTATTTTATAAATATTTAAAAGTTTTATAATCCTAGTAATTAGCTATATAATAGTCTATATTGGACGTTATTGCCGGCTACTAATATTATTTCTATACTAACTTCTTAGTCTTCGCTTTACTTAGGTAAATAATTAGTATTTATAAATAGATATTATAAGTAAAGTATATCCGGATATTTTCGTCTTTAGGTACTACTAGTTTACTTTTATAATATAGGAGGCCGCTATCCAAAGTAAACGAATTCTCGGCTATTTGTATCCTTATTCTATAGTCCGTTAAAGATTTTATATTGTAGTTTAAAGTTAAAAGTTTATTAATCAAGGTAGTTCCGGAAAGTTTAACCGTATCTTCTATAGGCGCTAAACTAATAGAAATTCCTCTTTTAATTATAGTTATCCTAGTGGATAGTATAGCGTATAGCTTAGAAATATCCGTATCTATTTTATTACTAGTAAATACTAGGAAGCCTTTTTTATTTAGTTTTAAAAGGCGTAATATATATTAGTCCTCTTTCTTTACTTTTATAGTCTTTAAATTCTTTAGTTTATGTAATAGCGCATCCGCCGCGAGATTCTCTTGTTCTAAGTAATAAATTATACGGAATTAGTATTCGGAGAAGGTTTCGAACTATTTTACTTATTATTTATTTAATACCCTTTTACTTCCGAAATATTTGAGTATTTAATAGTTAATAATAATTGTAAATAATATTACTCCTTTCAATTCCGGTTACTATTATTTAATTGCCTTTATTATAATTAGTAATTCCTTATTATTAATTAGGTAATTTAGTTTAGCGGGAGCTATTATTTTTAAATAGAAGGCGATTAAATGTTACTCTCCGTTCTTCTATCTTTAATTTATTATTCCAATATATATTCCGTCTAAAGCATCTATTTTAATCTTCGTTTTACAATAGTAATTAAAATTTAATAATAATAGTATATTTAAGAGGGCCTCCTTAAATTTTTCGAAAACTTTTTAATAATAGTCGGTCTATCGGAAAAGTAGGTCCTTTTTAATTAAGTTAGTCAAAGGTCGAGCAATACAGCTAAACTCCTTAATAAATTTTTGGTAAAAATTATAGAAGTTTAGGAAGGTTTAAATCCCCTTTATAGTAGTAGGTTATTTCTAATCTTTTACTATAGTAATTTTCTCTAGATCTATTAAAATACCTTTGGTACTAATAATAAAGCCTAGGAATTTTGTATTAATAATTCTAAATTTGTATTTTTTAATATCGGCTTATAATTCTACTTCTTTTAAACGGTTTAAGACTTTCTAAATATACTTATTGTAATTTTAAAGGTTAGTAGAATAGATTAGAATATCGTTAATATAAGCGTTGTAAGATATATTTAAATAATTAACTAGTATTTTATTAATAAACCGTTAGAATAATAATAGTCCGCCCGTTAAGCCGAAAGGCAATACCTTATATTTATAAACCTTATACCTTATCCGGAATATAGTTAAATCTTTGTAGTTTAAGTATATACGAATTCGGTAGAACGTTTATCGAATATCAATCTTTATAAATATTTTAGTTTGGCTTATCCGAATTAATATTTTATTAATTAATAGTAGAGGGTATCGATCCTTTTCAGATAATATATTGAATTTTCGGTAATTTATATAGAAATATAGTCCTCTATTTACTTTAGGAACGAAGAGTATAAACGCTGCCTAAAGTATTAAATTAGCCTTAATAAAGCCTTTTTATAGGTTATTGGTAATATACTTCCTATATTCTTTAAATTCTTCTAGGGTTATTTTATATAGAGAATTATACTCTAAATATCTAGGCGATTTCCCCTCTTCCAATAAAATCTTATAATCCACCTTCGCCTTATATTCTAATAAAGTATCCGAATTGAATTTATTAAAAATATTAATATAGTTATAGTATTTCGACGGGAGTCGGTCTAATACTAAGGAATAGTATTCCTTATTATCTATAAGTAATACTAGGTCCTTTATATTAGCAATTAGTCTATCGATTTTATAGAAATTTATTATTTCTATCTTTATACTATAATTAATATAATAATTAAAGGTAATTATATTAACGATAGCTATATTATATAGTTGTTCCTTTACCTAGCTGAATATCTAGTATAGTTAGTAAAGTTTTTACTCGTTAAATAGTAGGAACGTTAAGGCGGTTTCTTTTTTCGTACGCTTTAAATTCTTGTAGTCTATTTAATTTAATTCTCCCTTAGTAGTGTATTTATATTTAATCCCGTTGAATAATTCCTATTCTATTTATTTAATAAGGGATACTACTATACTTTAAATTCGGTATTTCAACGAATATAGAATTTTAGGACCCTAATCCTTCGGGAAATTATTAGAGGATACAGTTAAGCACTTAAGTTAATTAATTTCCTTTAGAATTTCTAATTCTATAATATAAAATTTTAGCGCGTATTCTTTAGGGGAAATATTCTTAAGGCCTATTTATATAGCTCTTTCTCCTATATTCTTAGCTTCCTTCTCATTATTAGGGATAGTAATCTATTTAGCTTAATAGCAGACTTACGAGAACGTACTATCAGCCCAACGTTTATCTTTCTAATTTATTAAAATTCTTTAACGTTTTATATTTTTTTAGAATTCTAGGCGATTTAGTAATTTAATTTATTTTATTAGTAAATTACAAGTATAAGGGTCCGGGATTAGGGATTCGGGAAATTATAATATTTAATTATAATAATTAGGAAGTATATAGTAGCGAGCTAGCTATATACATTCTACAATTATATCCCTCTTTAGCCCTAATAATATAATTATCCATTTATTAAAAACTTTGTAACCCTATATCCAAGAATAACCCTTTAGGGCCTTATTAATAATATTTAGTTTCGTACTATAGTAGGGCGTAATATAACTAGGTTCGAAATTATTATAAAATTCTAATTATAAATATTATAATTTCTAAGCGAAAACGTTATTTATAATAAGGTAGGTATTTACTCTTATATTAATTAGGGCTTATTTAATAGAAACCGATAATCTATTTTAAATTATAGTATATTAGACTAAGAAAGAAGTTCTATTACCTAAATAATTCCTTAACTAAAATACCGATTTAGAGGTCGGGTTTCCTTTTTATAAGTTATAAATCAATACTTCTCCCAAAATAGGGGTAATTTTCCCTAAGGGCGTTAGTTTTTTAATTCTTCAATAGCTGAATCGCCTTTATCCACTTCTTAATCTTTATCGTTTTCGGAGGAATCTTCTAGGTTTAATTCGGTAATTAATAGTCCCTCTAGGATATTAAGTAAAACGGACAATACTAAATTAATTTAAGAGGCTTTATATTTCTTATATACCTTCTTAATATAGGGGCGCTAAGGATAATTAATTATATAGTATCCTTCTTTAAAGTAAATAAAATATTTACCCTTAGCCTATAACTTTCAATACTCTTTGGAAGTAAATTTCTTATAAATAAACGAAGTACCGGGAGCCAATTCCGAATAGTAGCACTAATTAATTTAGTAACTAATAATTTACTATACTACAACTTCTTTAAATAGGAATTAAATAAAGACGAATCTAATTAATAATTGTTATTAAGGGATTAGATAAGTATATAATACTATTCGAAGGATTTCTCGCCATTTAGGTATATTAATGTAGTAGGATTACGAAGGCGGGGTAGAAATTTGTACTTTAGAATAAACTTCTAATAGTAGTAAGGTATATCTATTTAATTAGCTAGGCAAACGAAATTAATTTTAAAATCTTAGAACCTATTAGTAATCTTCATAGTAAGTTTCTCGAACTTTATATTAACCTTCTCTACTAAAGTATAATTTAAGTAAACTTCTTTTAGATAGTCTAATAGTTAAGCTACTATAGTTAAACGGGGTTTACTACTATTAAATTCGTAAATAAAAGGAAAGAGATTTTCGGCGGCCTTATTAGCCAATCTTCCTACAACTATACTAAATATAGCATCTTTATTAATATAATAGTTAGTATTAACGTATAATATATTATAGATTTAGTACAACTATATTTCGAAGGATACTTTATCCTTATTCTTTTCTCTATAAAATAGAGGGACTTCTAAGACTTTAGAAGACTTCTTTCTTTAGTTATAGAATTTAAACGAGAAAGAGGATTAGTCCGATTTAGAATGTAAGGAACGGTCCGAAGGGGTATAAAAAGGGTGGCGTTTACGATGCTTATTATTATTAAATCTTCAATAATCTGGGTTTAAATGATTAGAATCGCTAGAGTAATTAGATTTGTTATTGGAGGAGTTGGAATCTCCTATACTAGTAGTATAACGGGAGTCGCCTCCTTTATTATTATTACTTAGTATATTATTGATTTAAAAGCGATAATATAAATTATTAGGGGTATAGTTCTTAGTATAATATATTTCTCAAACTATTTTTAAAAATATAAATATATTATTGAAAGTTTAATTAATATTTACCTTAAGCGAAATACGTATACTATATTTTCCTTACTTACTAATAAATTTATTATTAATCTTTCTATTTAATAAAGTGTTATTATATTTAACAGTATTTTCTATTAAGGTTAGTGGAGCGGGGTTAAAAATTCGGTCTTTAGCTACTAACGAACGTTTTAAATAATAGTTATTTTTTTCTAATTTGCTAGTAAGATCTTCGGTTGCCTATTAGGCTTTACGAACTTCTACGACCTAAACCTTAAATTCTTAGATAATAATTTCCTAGGTAATTGTTTTATTTTTGGCCGGTACAATACGAGGGTAATACCGAACAATATCCAATTTAATAATTAGTACGTTAATTTCTCCTTTTAAACGAGCGACCTCTTCGCTATAGGTAGAATAAATTATATTAAGGGCCTCCTAATATATTTTGGAGGCCTTTTTAATACGTTTATTATAATTATTAGCTATTTAAGTTAATAAGTAGTTGTAAAATACTTTAAAGCGTTTAACCTTATTTTATTCTTCTTATAAAACTTCTTTAGTGTAGTAACAATCCTCCTCCGTATCCGCTAACTATTTGCTCAAATCTACTTTATAATTAGCTTCAATAGATATATCTTACTTACTCTTAAAATAGGCAATAATTATTTCTTATTCCTTTATTTTCTAAATAAAATAAATAATGAAATTATATATTTTCTTAATAGTTCTATTAATATTAACGGACATTTCGCTAATATTATTAATAATAGTATTAAAAGCGTATAAAGAAATAAAACGGAAGCGGATTTCGTTCTATATATTAGTTGGGTCTAAATTAAAGGAGTTAATAAACTAAGTGGAAATTATCTTTCCTTTCCAATTATAGAAGATCAGGGATTACTTAGTATTTTCTATATATAATTAAAAGTATAAATAGCTAAAACCAGTACGGGTCTTTAAAATATCGGCTATATAATTCGTACGCTTAATAACGTTTCTTATAAGTTTATTGAAAGTAAGTATAAAGTAATATATAATTACTATAGGTTCTACATTAATAATATAGGAATCCCTTATTTAAATAGGAGTATAACCTAATAGGTCCTTAGTACCCGTTTTAAGGAATATAAATATTTTGGCTTCGGAGATATATCAATTAAAATCTCGGGCGTCGATAATTAGATACTTAGCGAAGGAAATACTAGTGGAGGCCTTATCCTCAATAGTTTTAATAGCGTTTAAATTAAAGCGTATTTTCTTATAGTAAATAGCCTAAGTATAATAAAGTAGTATCGAATTTACCTTTCCCTTACCTTTATTATTCTTAGTAGGGGGAGGGTAATTCGGCGTACCTTATTATCAGTTTGCGCGGATATACAATATTAATAAATCGCGTAGAATAGTATCTTTAATATTAATTAGGATATTATAATTTTTATTATAATTGTAAATAGAAGGAGTATTTTAAGGGGGCTCTCGGCCGATATCTTCTAGATAAGGTATAATAAGGGTATTGACTTTATTAACTTTATTTTTGTAGAGGGTATGGCTATCAACCGTAGGATTACCCTTAGGCTAATCGCTAGGGTTAATCGCTATATCAATTATTAGGCAGAACTGTAATTAGTACGGATCCCGGATTAGAATTTTCTTATATCGGGTACGCGCTACAATATCGGGTCGTAATTCTAATTCTAGCTATTTCAATATAGGGGTTCGAGGGCTTTACGGGTTCTTATTACAGGCGAACAACTTCAAGTTTCTTAAGGGGTTGGGATATTATTATACTATCCCTAGTCGTATAATATTAATAGCTTTAATTTTATATAAGGGTGTATACGAGTATAAGAGAAAGCTAATTTAAGGAGGTTCGTAGTACAAATCAAATATAAAACTAAAATTAAAGAAAGAAAGAGGAAAAGTATAAAGGTAGGCTAGCTGCATACGATTAAGTATATACGTACGTGCCAAGCCCTGCCCGGTCGGGTGGGTCGCTGCGAAGGCGGCGCGCTACCACGTGACTGGGCTTCTATACCTTCCAGGCTGTCATGGTTCTGGGTGGGCTATGACAGCCGTCGATATTTCCGGCCGCCCCCTTATAAATAATAATTAGGTTTAATAGTACTATAAAGTTACTACGAATTAAATTCGTATAATAGAATTATTCGAATAACTTCTTAAATATAATTAGATATTTATTAAATAGTATTTTTCAATTTTTACTATAATTACAATTTAAGAACTCTTATAATTAATACAATCATCTCTTCCCTATTCCTATCCTTTTATTCTAATATTATTAATATTCTATATTCTTCTTAAGAATATTTTATAATCTCTTCGTACTACTCCTCTTCCAATTTAATTATTAAATAGTATTCTTTTAACCTCCCTAACTTTAATGCTTATAATAAAATTCTTTTGACTTTAATTTTATTATCTAGGAACTCCTAGAATTCCTCCTTTATTAATAACTAAACTTCTAGGTTATCCTAAAAAATAGTATCTATATTAAAGTAATTTAGAATAATATAAGCGAAAGTCTCCTTCTTAAGCCCGTAAGTATAAATAGGGGTTAGGATGTTTAGTACTTTCTTTCTATAGAGGAAGGCCCGGAGGCTAATAATTTCCGTCTTAATTTAAATAAGGAGGAAGCTTTTTATTTTAGTTAGTAAGTACAATTCTTCTTCGTCTTCTCCTAGTTTTCGGCGTCTTCCTTTCTTCTTCTTTATATTAACTATATATTACTAGATAGCCTCTCTACTAAATTTGGAGGTAAGGTCGGTAATAGTAAATTTATACTATCGCTCTATGTTTGCTACTATTACTGCTAAGTAGTAATTATAGTATAATACCTATTCCTAATTTATTATATTTTCTAATTACTCCTCCTAGTTAATAGCTATTAATTTTAGGACTTATAATAACGGTAGTAGGGTCCTTAAATCCGGGGGAGGACCGATCATTATTATTAATAATTTCTCTATTGATATTTATTCTTCGGCCTATCATACCTTAGCTACACCGCTCTTTAATTTATCGGCGGATAACCAACCTCTCGATTATTATACTTAAATATAGCTAAATATTTAAATTATTATCCTCCGGACGAACCGGGTTTAGTCCGTCCGGGCGAGCCTTTCTTTAAAGGCTTAGACCCTTTTATTAAGGTAGAAGTTAAATAGCGGGTAAAATATTTCTATTTTTAAATTTCTTATTAGTATAACTTTATATATCCTAATAATAATTTTTGAATATTTAATTTAGTATTTCGCTAGCCCAATTGCAATTCCTTGTAATTTCCTATGAATTTTAATTAATTAATAGAATATTAAAGCTCTATATATAATAGTATTACAAATATATTTAATATATATTTCCTTTACCCGAATAAAGGAGTAACCCTATATTTTTACCACTAATTTTATAAATATATTTGTTTAGGTCGTTATTTTTTATTTTACTGCTTCTGCGTAAGTCTTATAATTAAATTTATACTCCAATTAGACCCTTAAGAATTATATTAATTCCGTTGGTTAAAATATAATATCCCCGAATTAAAGAATTTCTATCCTTAGTACCTTCGCCCGTATAAAATATATTAGTTCTATTTTAATTACTTCGAATTCTATACTTTTCGCCCCTATTTATTCTGAATATACTTCCTAC
>NC_026502.1:1109574-1111082 GCF_000182925.2 Neurospora crassa OR74A | reverse complement strand
CGAATTTCTAAACTATATATACTATATTAGTAATTACCTAAACTATAAACTTTATCGAACAATTTACCTAATTACTTATTTAACCCTCTAATAAAAAATTAAATTCTTCGGCTACTTACATAAATCTCTTAACTATAAATATTTTAAAGATTTTTCCTATATTATTAAGTAGTAATATTAATTTCTATATATCTACTAACTTTCATTAAGTAGCGCTCTTTCTAAGCTTCTTAAGGACAATTACCTTCGTATTTTTAAATTACTATAAAGGTAGCCGAATTAGAGGCTAGTAGATATTAAATATATTATAGCCTACTAGAATAGTTACCTATATAACTTTAAAAATCTATTTAAATACTAATTAACCCTAAGGGCCTTATTAAATACTATCCGGGAGAATATATTCTAAACGTCCTCCTTATTAATTAATTCGCTAATAATTATCGGGTTAGCGCCTTCTAATAGCTTAGTCCAATCCGGTAAATAATTTATTAGGACCTCTACCTTCGGAAAAAAACAATTAATAAAAATCTCAACCTTACTACTATAATCTCTAATTTCTATTACCCCTTCGTAGGTTTAAAAGGTTAGTAATTTAAATAGATTTATTAATTAGTAACTTTAGGTCCGAGCCTATTACTCTAGTAATTAGAATTAATTTAAGTTCTTCGAAATTTTAGTAATACTATTGTACTATATAGCCTATTAAACCTTTGTAATAATCCTCTTCTTTTTTATTATAATTTTAATAAACTCCCTCTAATTTAATACTATCCAACACCTAAACTACTCCTAATATATCCCCTATACTTCTTTTATAACTATCTTATATCCTAACGTCTATTAATTTACTTTCTTCCCTCGACCTTTCTTCTAATATAGGATAAATTCTTCTATAATACTTATAAATTCTCTATCAAACCTATAAAAAGCAAACTCAAAATCCTCTACTATATTAATCCTTTCTAAAACTAATATTTATTTCTCTAATACCTCCCTTACCTTTTCTATATTTATAAAACCCTAACTATATTCTCCTTCTTCTTTCATTTTTTCATTTTTTTTTTCCTACTTAAATTTAAATTTCTTAAGGGTAATAGTCCGAACCGATTTATTCGTACTACTATACTCCACAATATTTAACCTCGATTCCGGATAATAGTTATATATAATTAATTATTCTATTCCTCTCCTCTTATATTATATTCCCAAATTTAATTAATTTACTATAGGGGGTAAATAAACTAAATCTCTAACGTCGTATTTATATAAGGAGGTAAATAACCCTTAAACTAATCCTATTCTCTAAATTCTAATTAGAATAATAAAATTAAAATCCTTAATAACAATTAAATTTCCCGCCGGAAGTCCGGCCTCAATAAATTCGAAGAACGGTAACCCTTACTAATATTTTAGTATTCCCTATATAAGGATAGGAGAGTATATAGAATAGATAATTATTAAATTCCTTAAATTTTTATATATAATTACAATTTAATCTTTCCCGG